>NC_012874.2:18425320-18442411 GCF_000003195.3 Sorghum bicolor
CTCTAGTTCTACCTCTAGTTCATCTAGATCTAGTTCTAGTTCATCTAGTTCTAGTTCTAGTTCCTCTAGTTCCTCTAGTTCTAGTTCTAGTTCTTCTAGTTCTAGTTCTAGTTCTAGTTAGTTCTAGTTGTAATCTAGAAAATAGGGAGAGAGAAGAGGAGAGCGGAGCAGGAGCTGGATCTGTCGGATCTTCCTCAACATTGTACTTTTGCAGCAACTGGTTCGTTCTTCATCGTTCTCCAGGTTCTTCAATTCATAATTCCTGAGATCTTTAATTACTTTTATTTACATTCAAGTTATTTATTGGATTCCCGCTTGCATCAAGTGCTCTAATCTTTGAAACATTAGAGTAGTAATTAATAGATTAGACGTGGTGTTTAGTCTTGCAATTACCTGGAATTGCACCCAATCCTGCGGATTGTTGTGGTAGCCTTAGGGTAGTGACAGCCCTAACGGTCGATGTATTCCACCTCGTTCGGATCGGTGTTTGTAGGACCGTAGTCAGACCTTCCTAGCCCCCTTCTCATCTCTTTCTGTGGTTAGTGCTCTGATGTCCCGATATAGATAATCTTGAAGTAATTCTTGATTCTTAGATCAACTAGAGAACTCTCAGGAAACTTCCTCTCTTCCCACCAAAAACAATTATATAGTTATCCTTGGGCGATCTTGATTCTTAATTAGTATACTCACGTTCCCTGTGGAAAATCGATACTCTGGAATACTCCCGAGTGAAGGCTACATCGGTATCTGTGCGCTTACGGATTTTTCTGTTTGCGTTTAAAATACCCAACATGCATCCGCATCCACGGGCCACTATTGGGCACCGCTCCTATGTGGTATTACCTAAGGCAGGTAACATGTACAAAGAACTACCTATAGAAAAGGGAACCATCTGGGACTACCCAGTATTTTTGGGTGTGTGGCAGTGGTTGGAGGCTTGATCATATCACCCTTAGTTCACCAATAGCAAAAAGAACTTGGTGGAAGATTCTATGCACTATTTCAATGGACCTCCTGAAGGACTGGTGGACTACCCTAAACCTCTGGTTATGACCAACCACATATAAAAACATGGCAACCTGCTCCTCAACAGAACAACCATTGGTCTCTGGTACAAGGCCTCTACTCCTAAATAGGTTGCATAGACTGAAAAATGGTGCTATGCTCATGCGTATCATGGCAATGCATTCTGCATCATTGTAATTGTAGATCATGTGGAGGGTTCTTTGCCTATGTTGATCACTCTCAGACCTAGGGCCATAGGGTATAGACACAACTTGTGCATGAACCGACCTAATCCTAGTGACCACCAAACAAACCATCACCACAACCATAGTTGCTGCTTGGTTAGCCATCACTTGAGTATTGTCATCCATCTACATGATCCAACATTGAAGTATACAATTTAGAATACATAGACCCTAGCTGGCTTCTCAATGATAATGTATGCTTGAACCATCCATGAAGCACTAATGCATTAAAAAGATATGCATCATATGCCACCAAGGCAGTCATCATCGACGAAAGCAAAAAAAGTAATAATGAAAATAGAGGAAAATGTAGCAGTGAGCATGATAGAATAATAGTAAATATGCACATAACATGAATCAGTACTCACAAAAAAATAAAATGAACCGAACAAACCACAGGTCCAAGACTAAACCATGAAATGAACAAGAATCCATAGATCTAACATGGTAAACAAACCATACAACGGAACCAAGAGAGGATAGAGGGGATTTCACCTTGGGTCAACCGTAGAGGAGGAGAGCCTGTCGAAGTCCTCAAGAAAATGACAGTAGACGGCCACAGATCTGGAAGACGTGGTAGAAGAAACCCCAAATCCAAGACCAGATAAAAAAAAGGTCGAAGAGGAAGAGGAACGACGGAATACGGCGCCGCTGCGGTGCCCGGTAGCAGAGGGAACGACACCGCACACCACCGGATCGCAGCTTGACGAACGGAGATCAACCCTGATGAACACCGCGTGCCCCACGGACCACGCTTCCTCCACCGGTCACTCAACACAGCTTGGCAGAAACCCTAGAGTAGGAGGAGAAGAACAAGGCGAGGGAGCAGGAGGGCCTTATATAGGCGGAGGTTTTCAGCGGCAATGGCGTGTGGAACTTTCCAAGTTCCAGCGCGAGCCCGCCAGTGTAACACCCGGTCCAGGGCTTAATAGGATTTATAGAAGACTCATATCAACAAGTTGCAACTTCTTTTTTGCAAGCCCATCTCGAAAGAACTCTAAAGTTAAGTGTGCTTAGCCTAGAGCAATTTAGGGATGGGTGACCGACCGGGAAGTACTTCCCGGGTGCGCACGAGTGAGGATAAAGTGTGCCGAAAAGACTAGTGTTGGTCTGTGTGGAGTGACTATACCCTAGAAAAGCTGCCAGATGTAAGCGGGCCCGACCTCGTGGAGGCAGGACGTTACAGAATGGTATCAAAGCCGACTTTCACGGTTTCATGGGCGCGTGTGTCGCAGTTGCGCGGCATGGTGTGCATGGCTGGTGTGGACCCGAAGTGGTCACACAGCATGGCACATACGCTGGCACTGGATACATGGACGTGGCCAAGAGGGGACCTTCCTAGCTTGGGGTGGATCGACGAGGACATCGATCTCTTAAGGGTAAGGGGGTGAGGATGTAACACCCGGTCCAGGGCTTAATAGGATTTATAGGAGACTCATATCAACAAGTTGCAACTTCTTTTTCGGAAGCCCATCTCGAAAGAACTCGAAAGTTAAGTGTGCTTGGCCTAGAGCAATTTAGGGATGGGTGACCGACCGGGAAGTACTTGAGTGAGGACAAAGTGTGCAAAAAAGACTAGTGTTGGTCTGTGGGGACTGACTATACCCTAGAAAAGCTGCCAGATGTAAGCGGGTCCGACCTCGTGAAGGTGGGACGTTACAGCCAGGGCGCACTCGCCGAACCGAAATCGCCACCGCAAGCTCGAGCGCAGCCTGGATCTGTAAAAATGGAGACGAGGAGTGTTTCTAGGAAGACAAGAGAGAGAAGGGAATTTGCACCTCTAGGGCCTAGCCGGTAGATGGGCCAAAAGTATCAAACAAGGGATCTTGCGGCTCCAGGGCCTGGCCGGGGATTTTCGGCCCATATCAAACGCGCCCTCAGTGTCGTAGCTTCTTCAAGGCACCACGTACCTTAGCTGCCTCTCTCCACCATAGGATTGCCATCCAACGGCTGCCTCAACACAAGTGACCAGGTTTCTTTTTTATCAGGTGGGAGATCTCCACTGTATCACATTCAGAACTGTAAATTTTCCATGTAGGACTTTTCCCTCGCGCCTCTCTGCATATAAAGTAGCAAAAACCGATAAAAAAGTTGCAAAAGAAAAAATATAAGAGCATGTCTGGAAGTTTTGTAAAATAACTCCCTAATTTGATTATTAGCAAAAGAATAAAAAAATGCCCTCCAACAATTTGATAAAAAGAGCTTCTTGCACTACTACACAAAATATTTTGTGGGTGGCTCGGTTGCCGCCTCAGTTAGTTGAGGCAGGGCAAGCGGGCTAGTGACAGCCTTGTTAATGCTTAATCAAGGTTGGCATTGTAATATAACCGAGGCGCAACTGCTTCGGCTAATCAGTAAACATTCTAACACAACCGCATCCATTAATCAATTAACCGACGCAGGCGTCTTATGATCTTTGCCTCGGTTAATGATTGCACCAAAAAACATTTTATAATTTTTTTATATGAATTCGGATGAAAACAAAGTTTATATCAAAATTGTAGCTCTCAACAATTTTGAGATTTGAAATTTAAATGGTTAAAAATAGTTTGGGTTTCCAATGTAAAGTCATTTAAAAACACTATTACAAACGTCCCAGTACAATCGTTTAGGATACTATTACAAGAGACTGTTGGTGAAGGACAAAATTTAAAGTTATTATTTCTTCTATTAATTTGCTTGAGCTATTAATTTAACAAGTAAACAAGCAAAGAAGCAACAAAGAAGCAAATGGGCCTCAAGGATACGTTGTCATTTGCAACAAAGAAGCAAATGTGCTAGCAGACCTTGTTGCTCATAAATTACAGTGAATTGAATTAAGATGTGATTTGTTGTTAGAACTGATTTTTTTCATCAGAAGATTATACTATATATTTGTGAATATTGTGCTACCTAAAGATTGTTATCATTGTCACAAAATTGTTAGTGTTCATAGGTTGTGCAAGTATGCAGGAGTAATATTAGCACCAGTAAAAAATATATAATTTGGAAACATGACTCCCCTTTCTTCGTTACATAAATTGGTATTTGTAAATATTATACTGCTGTTGCTTGACTACTTGTGACAAAGAAGCTTTATAGCCTTAATTAGCCCTTGGATACATCTCCTACAACTAAAAAAACAAAAGTAAGACCATCAGATGGTGCGACATTTTTTGGGTCGCTTCAGCTTCTGAAACCAACGGAGCCAACGCAGGTGGAAGGGTGAAAATTGAAATAAAAAACAAGAAAAGATTCCTGATGCAAATTTACAATAGAAAATAATATATAATCAGAGATGTGAAAGGGTGTGAAATAAAATAAAGAAAAAGAAAAGATTCCTGATATAAAATTTCATGTACCTAGCTAAAATTGCGGTCAATTTCCGATCCTGCGTTGCCAGTTCCTTGTTGTAACAAAAATTACGGTCACGGGTAAGGAAACAAAACACAATCTCGATCCTGCGTTGCCAGGTCACGGTGTCTTCCTCGCCCTCGCCCGACCTGCGTTGCCAGGTCCTAGAGTCTTCCTCGCCCTCGCTCGCCTGTCCTTGAAGCCGTCGAGGACGTCGCACCTCAGCCCTGCGACCGTCCTTGAAGTCGTCGATCCTGCATTGCTAGGTCCTGGAGTCGCCCTCGCCCGACCTCACCGTCGACCATCCTTCCTCGCCCTCGCTCGCCTGTCCTTGAAGCCGTCAAGGACGTCGCACACCTCGCACCCCCTCCGCAATCATGCGTTGCCAGGACGTTGCGGCTCGCCCTCGTTGCTCGCCCGTCCTTGAAGCCATCGAGGACCACCACGTTAGCTCTGTGATCTTGCGTTTCCTGGCCAGTCCACAACCCTAAAACGAAGTGAGTTGGACGACTAAAATCATCTTGATTGAAGTTACACATACTTTCAAAACTAGGTGCATATGTTCATAACAAGCACATACGAAACTGATTTAATTGTAGGAGTTCTTTTTGTAGCATTAGATTATTGGAATTATACGTTGACATATTATACGATTCTCTTACAAATTTGTTGACGTCATGATATTTTTTTTATAATCAAGCGATGGTGGAATAATCAATCTCTTCATGTCTGATAAAGCGCAAGCTAGCCGAATAGAAAGTATGATATAAAATTCTGCATTAAGCAGCTAGAGTCGTTTATTTTAGGATGTTTGTATGTTCACTTTAACTGTAGTCACCCTAGCCACAAATCCAAGCTACAGCACTATTCTTTGTTAGTGCACAAAATTCTTTCTGAACTTTGAAAATAACTAATTATTCCTAATGTTTGAAAAGAAGATTTCATTTATTAGTTTTGTTCCCTATAAATTAGCGGCCAAAATTAGTTTTATTACAACTCAAAAATTATAGAATATATGCAAGTGAGACAGTTGTAACTTACAACTATTCTGTAGATCTCCAGTGACAATAAGCATGCAACATTCTTCTTTTGTTGGCCTGAAAAAATTAGAAAAAAATACCCAAACATATTGTTTAATATCAAGGGATAGTCCATCATCGTATTCACTTTACTGTAACTTGAACAAATTTGTAAAAAAAGAAAGATATGCCATAAAGTAGAAGAATTATCGTACCGGCACTCTAAGGGGGAAGAAAAACCAGTACCACACTTGCAGAGCTATGGCGGCATCTTCCCATGCAGAAATCGAAAACATTTGTGTATGTTCCTGGAGAAAATTAACAGTAAACTTCACTTGCCATATTCCAATTTCACCAATTAGCAATTAATAACTTCAAGCATCTTACCAACAGTAACTGGCTTAGCTACCTTGAGCTTTAGCACATCTTCTTTCTTGATCTATCAAAAAGGCAGAGTAAAATGTTCATGAAACATTTTGTTTTTTTCCTTCCAGACCTGGTACTACTTATTAGGATTTACCTTAGAAGGATTCAAACAGCAAGAAACACAATACTCATATGAATTGCAGCACTGTAAATCGAGTTTGCAGCCCCTGGATTATGTTACGGAGACTTATGTCAGGCTTTGCAGGGTAACCAGTTTTGATGGAGTGCTGCATATAATAGGTAAAATGAAAACAGGAAACTCACTGGCAGGAAAAGCGGTCCCCTGTTGTTGGGCAGCAGTGAGACCATGGATTGATTGAAAGTGCAGAACATACATAACCTGCAAAGGGAAGTGTATTATCAGTGAGAGATTGTTGTCAGATAGTGCAGCATTTATAGTAAAAAATATCTAAGCATGCAAGACAAAGGCACAAGACTATTACCATTATCATCAGAGATCAGATGCCGCCCCTGAACAGTGCTTCTGCACACAATTGGTTCAATAAAGCAAATGTCCTTCCTACACAATATTTGAAGTTCTTTCCTTAGCTTTACTGAGATATAAACTGTAAAATTGCTCTCATATTCAGAATGACAAGAATATCACAATTCCCAATAGTAGACTGAAGCAATACACTGATACACATGTTGCCTTATGCAAGAAAAATTTGTCCAGGTCCTAGAAACAAGGTTAAAGCACAGTTTGATTCAATGATTCCAGAACTGGTAACCTGTAGCTAACTAACTGCTGTCCACCTTAAGAGGACAAATATATAGTGACCCATACTTTAGTATTGCAGCTAAATCTCAATATTTGGGGATCTTGAAATGTAATTAGGAAGAGCTTCTACTCTTGAAAAAAATAGTGGAGTGCACATGGAGGAAGAACCAAAGTGCCAAGGTTGCCAAGATCAAGCTGGCACCTTTGGATTAATTAGGAGGTAGGAGGGCAGCGACCCTTGAAACCATGGCACAAATCACCATTGAATATAGCATCACTGTTTCATATACTATTTCCATATTAGTGCTGCACTTGAAAAGACAAAAGTACAAAATGAATTAAACAAATCAGCAAGAGCGTAGTTAACCAACTACTGTTTAATTTGATGCATTCCGAAAGAGCGATTATTTAGGAACAAAGGTCATATATAACATTAAAAAATTATGAAAAGTGTAATCAGGTACAAAATGGAGAAACCATTACTTGGAATGAATACTAAATAGACATGTACTGTAAAGATATATGAGAGACCTTACATTTTGTTAACTGATACTGTCTTCATGGAATCGATAAGTGATATGTATTATAGAGAAAAAATCCAATATAGAAACATAAGATTCCATGAGCCAAATATTTTCCATGCATAAACAATGAAAGAAATTAAAGGAGAAGCTAATTTCACAATGGCTTTCCACATAGCTTAACGATCAGAAACCCATACACTTTGTACTCAACAAACTTATCCTAAAAAGTACTAGAATAATACTACAACATTGCAGGCACTAACTAATTAGGTAATGTGCTCCTCTGTACTACTGAAAATCAGGATAGCATCATCATTATCATCGCTGAAATATCTAGCATGAGCTCAAGCTGCTTTTTGTCTAAGCTTCTTATTATCTCTGCATGTTAGAATTAAGCTGCTGGTTACTAACCAAAAAATATAAAAATATACACGGAAATTATTTTGGGTCCTAAGAAGAAGCTACATATCCACCACACAAACAAAATTCAAGAGTTTTATAGGATTTAAACACCAGTAAGGAAGGCATGTCACCTTGTAGGGCTTATCCCCAAAGAAATGGATTTCTTCAAATTCCTCATGATATCTGTAAGTTTTGTTTCAACCTTAGGGAAATAACTGAATTTTTTGCGTGGTAGTAGTAAATACCATGATTCCAATTATTTCAAGAAAATACAGACATGTACCACAAAACTTACAGATATGGCAAAGTTACAGATATCATATTACCATGGAGGCTTTGACCCTAGAAACAATGAACACAGTATGGAGGCTTTGACCCTAGAAACGATGAACGTAGTATGGCAAATACCATCACTGACAATTACTACTCAATCAAGGTGAAAAGAATCCGGTGACACAAACAACTTTTTCCAAAGCACCAAACGAATAACAAACACATAATAGAGATTCAGAGTTCGTTGGGGGAAGGGGGAACCAAAATACCTGCTTGAGAGAGATGGGGAAGGTGAATCTCCCACGACGTCCCTGCTTACCGGAGCGTTGGAGTGGGCTTAGGGATATACAGCGCAGCAGCGGATGCCGGTGTGAGCAACGAGGAGGATGATGGAAAGCAGGAGACCTTGGAGTAGTGGTGGATCTGCTCCTGCACAAGCAAATGGAGCTCCGGCTCGCGAGCTCAAGCAGCAGAAGCGGAGGAGTTGCCGGCAGAGGGCGACCTCGATCTGTGCTGATGGGTGATACGACCCGAGTTCAAGCTCGAGATGCGCTGGAAGGGCATTGGCCGTGTCGGAGGAGAGGGAGCGGCCACGGCAAGCTTCGCAGCAGACTCAAGCAGTGGCGGAGGGACGGCAGCGGATTGAGAGTGTCCGTGCATTTCGAAGACAGAGAGAGGAGTGGGGATGGGGAATACAGACCGTCGTGGATTAGTATATTTTAGTAATTTGATTTTATTTCTTTAATTAATAACTGAAAAGTATACAATATGGTCTTGTGTAGTTTCTTAAGTATTTTGCAGGAAAACCCAAAACCTTGAGTAGCCCACTAAAATTCTAACACCATTTTTTTTATGTTTGTGCCCAAAAAATTTTGCAAGATTTTTTAGATTCCCTGTCACATCGAATCTTGCAGCACATGTATAGAGCATTAAATATAGTTAAAAAATAACTAATTGCATAGTTTATATGTAATTTGCGAGACGAATCTTTTGAGCCTACTTATTCCATTATTGGACAATATTTGTCAAATACAAATGAAAGTACTACAGTGTCCATTTTGCAAAAAAATTGAAATTAAACGGCCTTAATGTCCCTATTTAATTTTGCATTTGGCCCAAAATATTTTGGAACTAAACAAGACCTATATATACTAACTCCATCCATAAAACAGTATACAATATACTAAGTCCATATATAATAAAAAAAAGAATATAATTATAAGATACATGTCAGTCAAACAAACTCAAGATTATCCAAATTTATAGTAAATAATATTTATATTTATATTTTCAAATAAATTTATTATAAAAATATACTCCATCCATCCAAAAAATACAATTTCAATTTTCATAAAATCAAACTATTTAGACTTTGACTAAATTAATATAAAAAAAGTTCAAGAATTTTCCTAGGACACCATGTCCGTCTCATAGACTTATAGAATTAAATAATATTGAAATTGTTTACACGCTTGTGATATGCACTTTGGAGAAATGATGGACATGAATTAAGTTCAATATAATAGTCACTTTATAGATTCAGAAAGATTTATAACATGTGGAATTCATTAATATAATAGTCATATGCGTCTCTTAGAAAGATTCAATATTGAGATTATTTTTAAGACACATTGAATTATCTATGTCATAGGCACTAATATTCTTCCTGCCGATATTAAACATTATCTTGGTCGTATCACAGAAAGGTCTATAAAGTAGAATTTGTGAGCCTATAACGTCGTGTTATAACGTCGTGCTCTCCGTGACTGTATTTGATTTCCCAAACTTTGTTTTTTTAAGATAAATGTCACTTTATAGTTGATATTTAAGTTTTATTGTAATATTATTATCTTATTGTGTGATCCGTGTATTTTAAATAAAAAATGTTAGCTATTCCGTAGCAACGCACGGGCACGCTACCTAGTACTATATAATAATAGAGATGAGGAGCTAAGAAACGTGGTGACTTGAAAAAGCTAAGGCTGTCTCCAATAGGAGACCCATTTGGGAACCCAAACCCAAAATGGGTCTCCAACACAATACCTATAGCCTCCAACAGAGTATCCATACAGAAAATCCATTTTTGGTATCAGGAGAGGCATAACCCAAATTTGGGTATCCTCTCTCCTTGAGACCTATTTGCAGAGAGTGTTGTCTTTTAGGTCTTGTTGTTGGAGAAGACTAAAAATAGTTATGGAACCTTTTACCTGTAGCGCTACCCAAAGGATAAATGAGTATTGTATTTTGGGTAACAATTGTTGGAGATAGTCTAAGGCACTGACTGTGTCCCTCTCACCGCTGTCTGGAATCAAACCACTTCTCTAGAGTGGTGGAGCTAATCCCCCCGTGGAGGCGAGCGCAACGGCCGCGGCGGCACTAGGCCCTCACGTCGGCCGGTTGTGTAAAATAATCTGGACGTACCGGTTTTTGAATTGAAAGTAACGCTTCCGTTCCAGCAGCCCTGGCACTTTCAAAATCGGATTCTGTACTTGTCTTGTTTAGTTCTAAATTTTTGTTTTGCAAAATAGACACTATAGCAATTTCATTTCTATTTGATTAACTAGGCTTAAAAAATTCGTCTCGCAATTTATAGGTAAACTGTGCAATTAGTTATTCTTTTATCTATATTTAATACTCTATGTATGTGCTGTAAGATTTGATGTGATTAGAAATCTGAAAAAATTTTGTAAAATTTTTTTAGACTAAACAGGGCCTTATTT
The DNA here is from genome assembly GCF_000003195.3 of Sorghum bicolor. NCBI lineage: Eukaryota > Viridiplantae > Streptophyta > Magnoliopsida > Poales > Poaceae > Sorghum > Sorghum bicolor. The sequence continues at coordinate 18,435,989 of NC_012874.2, forward strand.
GATGTGTCACGAGTGCATCTGAAAGCTGCTGGCTGGTCCATGTGAATGAACGGACGTAGCTGCAAGATTCTGACACGCTGTGGCTTGGCTATGGGCCGAGGAATCAGGGAATCATCAGCTGCTTGATTTCTGGTAGTTGTGCTCCCGCTGTATCTCCTAATCCTGACCTTGTTCCCATGGTAATGGCCATTGTGGGCACACGTTGTTTGAGACCCGACGCCACTTTGGGCGGTCGCCGCCCACCGGCATGTGGGCGTCGAGACTGTCTGATCTGAATCCGAGGTTGGCTTGAAAAGCAAGGGCAACTACTACGGATCCATCCAGGTCTGTATTTGGTTGGAGATGTTAAAATTTAACGAGTATTAGGGCACTCACAATGCAAGACTCTATCACAGAGTCCAAGACACTTAACTACATACTATTTATGGTATTTTGCTGATGTGGCAGCATATTTATTGAAGAAAGAGGTAGAAAAAATAAGACTCCAAGTCTTATTTAGACTCCAAGTCCACGTTGTTCGAGGTAATAAATAACTTTAGACCCTATGATAGAGTCTGCATTGTGAGTGCCCTAGCTTTTTGTTTTATATGGCAATTAGTGTCTAATTATAGACTAATTAAGCTCAAAAGATTTGTCTCGTAAATTACTCTGTATTTTTATTTTCGTAAATAAATTGTCTATATTTAGTACTCTATACATGTCCAAACATTCGATATGACGGAAGTTAATTTATCAAAGCAAACAAACGAGGCTTAGACCTTGTTTAGTTCTAAAAAATTTTGCAATTTTTTTTTAATTCTCCATCACATCGAATCTTGCGGCACATGCATGGAGCATTAAATATGAATTAAAAAAACTAATTGTACAGTTTATCTATAGTTTATAAGACGAATTTTTTGAACTTAATTAGTATATGATTGGATAATACTTATTAAATATAAACAAAATTACTACTGTATTCATTTTACAAAAACTTTGAAACTAAGTAAGGCCCTAGTACTACTACAGCATGCATCTGATCCAATCACCGACCCACGTTCTGCCAGGTGCCTAGGTTAAAACATAGTAGGTCTTATTTAGTTCGGCCTAAAATCCAAAAACTCTGTATATATATATAGAATATTAAATATATACTAAAAAATAACTAATTGCAGAGTTTGCTTCTAATTTGTGAGATGAATTTTTTTGAGTTCAGTTAGTACATGATTGGACAATAATTATCAAATAAAAACAAAAATGCTACATTAGTCAAACCCAAAAATTTTTAACCAACTAAGCAAGGTCATAGTCGTCATAGTCGCTCCGGTTTCAAAATATAAGTTATTTACTGTTTTCGTAAACTTAAAAGTCAAAGTTCTCCCGATTCTTTTTTCAAGTTTCTAGAACAATATATTGATATCTAAATCCAATAGAGTCTCAAACAAATAAGTATACGAGTAAGGCTCACCCGCGATGATGAAAGTTCAGAGGTCCCTACATTGTATTTTTGGCTCCACGGGTGTATCAGGTCTCATCCTACATGGCAAGGATCTAATAGATGGGCCCACAGCTGCCACTAGTACAGAGACATACTGTACAGGCGGCTAGTAAGCTATTTGTACTGGTGTTTTTCAGCACCGTCTACGCTGGAGGCCAGTAGAAATGGGCCAATTCTACAGACGGTAACTAAGAACCGTTTGTAGAAATTCATTTCTACAAGCGGTTCAGTTATGTGAAGCGCCTGCAAGCTATTTGTACTGGTGTTTTTCAGCACCGTCTACGCTGGAGGCCAGTAGAAATGGGCCAATTCTACAGACGGTAACTAAGAACCGTTTGTAGAAATTCATTTCTACAAGCGGTTCAGTTATGTGAAGCGCCTGCAAGCTATTTGTACTGGTGTTTTTCAGCACCGTCTACGCTGGAGGCCAGTAGAAATGGGCCAATTCTACAGACGGTAACTAAGAACCGTTTGTAGAAATTCATTTCTACAAGCGGTTCAGTTATGTGAAGCGCCTGCAGGGAAGGCCCAGTGGCTACGCCCGTCGAAGTCGCAAGTCGCGCTTTTTTCGCGTAAAATCGCATGCTTCGCAGGCGGTGGATTCGAACCTGAGACCTTGCCCTTGCGCGTAGCCTTCTCTACCACTCCACCTATCACTCACTTGTGTCTATATTAGAGTTTAGTTCCCCACATATTATTCCAAACCGAGCATATATTGATTATTTGAGGCCCTAAACGGATTCCAATGGAAAAGTTGTCAACTACAAAGTTTCGTAACTTTTCAAGATCTATAACTTTTATATTGGAAGTTTTTCCATCCGAGGTCATTTACAAAATTTGAATTTCAAATTTAAGAAATTCAAACGTAGTTTTCGACGACAAGATGATGTCAAATGAAAAAATTATCAACTACAAAGTTTCATAACTTTTCGAGATCTACAACTTTCATTTTGACAGTTTTTTCAAACAAGATCATTTGAAAAACTCAAAAAATTTCATTTCAAATTATTTCTACAGGCGGCTTTATTAAGAAACCGCCTGTAGAAATATGATTTTTACAGGCGGTTTCTTAGGAGAACCGCCTGTAGAAATACATGATTTGTGAAAATTGATTTTCACTAGCGGTTTCTTAGGACAACCGCCCGTAGAAATGCATGATTTCTACAGGCGGTTTTGTTAGGAAAACCGCATGTGAAAATGCATCTTTACAGACGGTTTGTAGTTCTGACACCATCCTTTTTATACCACAGGCGCGTGATAACTACAACCGCCTATGGTATAAAAAGGAGGCGTCGACGTTGTACTTTTTTCTACTGTGCAAGACTTTACATTGGAAAAACTATATCTTTTTCATACAACCTCATACGAAGATATTTTTTATATAAACATTGTAGTTTTTTATGGAATCAATAATTTTTTCTGTTTTGAGTTATTTTCAATCGAGACCATTAAAATACTAAAAAATAATATAAAATCTCAGCAACATATTAATTAGAAGTGTGACCATAGATCAAGCAGGTGCAATGGCTTGATGGTAAATTGAACTGGCACGCCATGGATCGAGCGATTGTAGTTTTTTGCTTTGTCTTTTTTATGGATTCATTGAAATTGCTTGTGAATAGTTGAGAGAGGCGGTATTAATACCCACCTCTGTTACAAGTGTTTTCCTGTCACCAAAGATTATTTTTGGTAGTAGTGGAATTGCTATGTTTCCCAAGAAGCTATAAGAATGTTTACACACGTATATGAGCATTCAAAATGTGCGCTAGCTGGTTAATTCTCGAAAAAAATGAACGTGTACAAGCCCTAAAGATTAGTTGCTCCATTTTGGAGCCTCCTATTTAATCCTCAAGAAATACATCGTAAAAAAGTCAACTCTAAAAATTATTACAAAATAGGTTCACTACGTGTTGAGGGAATTGATTATATGTATAAAAGACATTTCTCTTTTGTTTCCATCATTTTTAATTTTTCTTGCTCTTATGTGCCTATGAATTTTGTAGTTACATTAACTCTTTAGGGAAAGTGGAAAATGACAATTACACGTTTCAAACATGTAGAAGCATTTTTTTTCTAGTCTTTTAGTCCTTCTAGGTCATAATCGTGAAAACAATCATGTATATATCATTGTTACCATTTTTTATTTACGCAATATTCAATAGTTAAAAATATAAAATTATTAACCACGACATGAAATACCCTAAATGATTGGCAATTAAAGGAACATATGTTTTCAGTGGCATATAAGAGATGAAAAACAATACATTAATATGATTTATACTTTTTAATGGTGTAGAAGAGAAATGTATAGTTTTTGAAAGATTTTTCACATACATGTTCATAAAGGGTTGTGCGAGAAATCCTTGTTAGTATTTCAGTGCCAGAAGTCCTTGTTAGTATTTCAGTCCTAATTGCATGATCTACTTTTTTTTTCTGTTTGGGCCCAAAAATTTTCTTTTTTTTCTATCACATCGAATCTTTCGACATATACATAAAGCGTTAATTATAAATAAAAAAATAACTAATTGCACAATCTACATATAATTTGCAAGATGAATCTTTTAAACCTAATTAGTCTATAAATAAACATTAATAATTAAATACTAATAAAAGTGCATGTGCGCTGCAACAGGAGGAGAGAAATAGTGTCATTCAAAGCCCGTGCATTACAACGAGAGGAGAGGAATAGTGTCATCGAAAGTTCTTACATCTAAGTGTTGTTTTTTAAGCTATAGTTTTCATTTACATCATTATATTTTTATTGCACTCAACATTATGCTAAAAACGTATATATAAATATTTTTGACTCAATATATTTTCTTCTATTTAAGTCATCAATTGCATTTATGCTATAGCGGCTTTTTTTCTTCTTTCTCATCCTTATCTGCTAGCTCGATGGCCTCATCCCCTCACACCTGAGGCCTCCACTTTGTCCGTCTAGAGCTTTGCCAAGGTGAATATGTACCCCTAACAGGTTGACAGTCACAACATCATGGCAGCCATGAAACCCTGAGTTGGGCCTTGTTTAGTTCACCCCGTAATCTAAAAAGTTTTCAAGATTCTCCGTCATATCGAATCTTGCGACACATGCATGAAACATTAAATATCGACGAAAACAAAAACTAATTACACAGTTTGTCTGTAAATCGCGAGACGAATCTTTTGAGCCTAGTTAGTTCATGATTGAACAATATTTGTCAAATAAAAACAAAAGTGCTACGGTAGCGAAATCCGAATTTTTTTCAGAACTAAACAAGGCCTTGACCATACAATGGTGTCCCATAGCTTGGTAGGTCCACGCCAGTGGAGACCCAGAGGAAGCACGCATCAACCTAACCATGGTCTCCGTGCCTCGCATCATCATTGTCCTGGACTTAGCATCTTTTAGCCCTGCCTCACCTATGCTGATATGGTGCCTTGCTTATATGGTTCAATTAGATTTAATCCAATTTATATTTAATTTATTTAATGAGTCACTCATATTGGATTCATATGTGAGTCCATCACGTTAGAGTTGGGGACACAAACTAAGAAAAGAAAAATTATTAAAGAATCACCAACAATAAGTTGTTTTTACTTTTTGGTATTTAAATTTTCTATGTATCCAAACATATGTTACACCTAGATGCTTAGTAAAATGAATATAAAAAAGGTCAAAGCAATCATACACCCTTCGTTCCAAATTTTATTAGTCTTGTTTCTAGAAAAAAATATTGAATCAATCATTTGAAATAGTTGAAAGTCACATGTTTATGAACACAACAAAGTATTGTTGTATTAATAATGGAATCGTATTGAAAGAAAAATAGAAATAAAAATTTACCAAATAAAAAATAGGCTAGGTGCCTTTTCCGTTCTCTGAGTCCGGGTCATCTTATCTGATCCCCTTTCCTAACTGTAATAACTCCTGCTTACTGTAGCCCGGAAGGAAAACGTACGTTGTAAACCGAAATAAAAATGATAGCTAGTTGGGCCTCAAAGATGAACGCGCGGCCCAGCGAGATGAAAAAGAAAAAAATACATATGCCACATGGACACGGCAAGAGGCGAGAGTAGGTCTTGGTAAATGCTACTCGGATTAGGATTAAGTTGGACAAAAATTTAAGTGACCAGAAATTTTGCCCCTAGTGTACTTAAATTTTTTTGGCAGATAGAAAGATGACTGAAATTTTCATAATTATATATTAGGATCTTGTTTAGTTCATACAAAGAACAAAATTTTTTCAAGATTTTCCGTCAAATTAGATCTTGCGGCATATGCATGAATTATTAAATATAGATAAAAATAAAATTAATTACATAGTTTACCTGTAAATAAGACAAATCTTTAAAATTTAGTTATTTTATGACTAGACAATTTTTGGCAAATAAAAATAAAATTACTACAGTATGAAAATTCAAAAAAAACTAAATAAGGCTGGAAAAGAAAATAAAAATACTACAGTAAGCCTTGATGATGTCACCACTGGCACTTTTTTCGGTTGATGTAATGATGTTACCGCAGACAAGGTGACACTTTTTCCGTCACCGCGCAACAATTCCCGCTTCCCACACGTCTCGGCGGCCGTCTAGAAATGTCACAAAGCCCCTTGCTCTGATTCAGCGGCACATCTCCCATCCGAGCCGCACATCCTAGCCAGCGTGGCGCATCCGACGGCCACAAAGGCGCGGCGCGGCGGTGTGCGTGGGGCCCACCCGCCGACCGCGTCCCCCACGAGCGGAAACCACGGGCCATGGCGGCGTTCCAGGTGTAGTAGGCAGGACGCAGGAGTCCGGTTTCGGTCGCCACGCCCGCCGTGGTTTGCTCCTCACGAAGGTGGCGAAACCGCACCAGCCTCCTCCGCCTTTAGAGCTCCTATATATACACAGGGCTCTCCCCTCCTCGCTCCTCACAGATTCGATTCGATTTGCATGGTGTGGTGGCGTTCTTGGAGCTTCTGGAATTG